>NW_019173277.1:0-3619 GCF_001831195.1 Colletotrichum orchidophilum | reverse complement strand
AAAAAAAGACTCGCCAATGAGTTATTACAAGTAAGTAAGTTGAACGAAACCTCGATTGCCGAGAACCGATTGGCTTCACGCGTGCATGCTCTTACCGCTTTCAACACTCAGCAACTCATCCTATTGTTCGTCTCAACTGGCTCAGGCAAACCTTGCCACCCAAGGTTTGAGGCGGCCGTTACGGCAGGACGTCGCTCCGAAGAAACAGAAGACGAAGAAGAAGCAGCAACGACCTTGGCCGATGACGACATTATGCGTTGTAAGGGACCCGCAACAGGTCACCACGCGACCAACTCCGAATCGCAATACCAGGTGGACGATAATTGGAGCACCTTCTTAAAGGTAAACTTAAGGTCCCTTACTCTGTTTTGTATGGCATCCCATCGCTGCGCCAGAAACATGGCATTGGCTTGGGCGGGAGATGGTGCCAAAGCCACATGACCTCTGGCGTAACCATCCCGTCTCGTGCGGAATCACGCTCGGAGAAGTGCCTCAGCGAACAGTTCTAGAATGGTAGCAGTTGGGATCATCGCTCACCATCTGATACATTGAAACATCAGACCCCCAACGCCCCGCCCATGCAAGATCCCTTCCTAAGCAAAGTTACCACGTCTATCAGCAGCTCTCTGTCGTTCTCCTGATAACGAAACCATTCTGATCCCGACCCAAGATAGCTATACCCCACGGCCTCGGCCTCCAGACTCCATTTCCCCGCGCCAACCACTAAATCCCATACCTCGTCTGGACGCACCTTGGTCTCGAAAAGAAACGGAAAACGGAGATGGGATGCAACTCCAATCTCTCACCATGAACCATCTAGACACATGAGTACAACTACAAGACTTAATGATATTTGACACTGCTGTATTTGAAGAGGACCGACGTTTTCTTCTGCCCCAGATAATAGAGCCGAATCCATATCATCTCCCTCGTCCCCCGTTACCCCTTGTCACATAGGCCAGTGCTAAGTAAACGACGAGGAAATACAACAACAAAACAAACAAAACAATAACAGGAGTCCGCAAACAACACACATCCTCGTTCTTTGCGAACAGCCGCTTCGGAGCCGAAGTCCTTTTCCACTTCTCTACTCCCATTTCAACAATTGGGATTTCTTGTCTTACTTTTCCAACGACAAAAAACTCGTTCATCTCCGTCCTTGCCCGCCACTCATCTCACCTCATCTGCTGTCCCGCTTACCGAAAAGGCACCCACCACCACGAAACGCCTCATCAGCCGATTACTGACCTCGTGGCTGCCTACGTTTTAAACTTGGCGCCGGCGTGACGACGCTTGAATCTAGTACTGACCCTAAGCGACTCTCCAGGCGAATTAGGAACTAAAAAGAGACACTAGAAAAAAAACAAAATAGAAGAAGAAAAAGAGCGCATTGTGTGTTGTTCCCAGTGTACACAGGTACCCCCGTATCACAACAGACAAGAGAAGCCACCCACCAAGCCATAGCCACCACCACCAACGTTTCGTCGAATCCTCCTCGAAATCAAACGGTCGTCTTACCTTTTCCCCCAAGAAACCACACGCCATCGCAAAAACGCCATCCTCCCCAATCGAGTAGTAGCACGAAAGCCACACCCGTCGAGGTTCTTCCCTCCCCACGATTCGTCAACAAACCCATTCTCACCAACATTCCGCTTTTCCCTCACCGAATCCCAGTGTGTCCTCCCGCTGCCGGTGCCCACCACCACAGCCACCACCCCTCTCGGTCGCATCACGCACCGAACCACTTTCGAAAGGCGAGCCCGGTCGACCATTTGCTCTCCTTCACCGATCGATCCGATCTCCCTCCAGAAAGCGCATTCCGCGCTGTTCCTCTCCTTTCCCCAACATTACCCTCTCTCTTTCCCGTGCATACGGGGCATCCGCGAGAGAGAGTGAGAGAGAGAGAGAAGGGAGAATGTCGTCTCTCGAGGCCAAGATCGTCGTCCTCGGCTCCCAAAATGTCGGCAAGACGAGCCTCGTCATGCGCTATTGCAAGGGCTCCTTCAACCCAGCCCAGACGACGTCCACGGTGGGCGCGAGCTTCATGACCAAGCGCGTCGTAGATACCGATACCGACACCGTGGTGCGATTACAGATCTGGGATACCGGTATGTTTTATCGTACCCATCCTTCCCAACCCCCCCTACAACATACCTTTTGCTGCAATACCAGAGTCACTTTTTTTTTAAAACTTCCTTATCGCTGTCGCAAAGAGATTCTCTAACTAACATACTATGCGTCTTACAGCCGGTCAAGAACGCTTCCGCTCCATCTCCCGCCTCTATTACCGCGGCGCCAACGCCTGCATCCTCTGCTACTCCATCACCGACGCCCAGTCCTTCACTGAAATGGGCGTCTGGCTCACCGAGCTCCGTCGCAACCTCCCCGGCGACGTCGTCCTCCACGTCGTCGGCACGAAAGCAGACATTGTCGCCCGCGATCCCTCCCGCCGCGAGGTCCCCTTTGAACGCTGTATAGCCTACGTCGCCGAGAACCTCGCCCCCGGTCTGGCCTCGACCCCGCCCCCCACAGCGACGTCCAGCGGCATGCCCTCTCTCCTCTCCTCCTCCGACCCGCGCCAGTCCTCCTCGCAGGTCCACCAGAGCACGAGCACCTTTGGCGGCGGACCCAGCGGCGGCGAGCCGCGGAGCCCATCCTCGAAGCGCAGTTCCGGGTTCTGGGGCCAGGAGGTCGGCTGGGACGCGTGCCACGAGATCAGCGCCGAGAGCGGCGAGGGCGTCGAGGAGGTGTTTCGCGTCGTGACGAGAAAGCTCGTTGAGCAGAACCGCAAGATGCAGCAGGCGCTGCTGCTGGCTACAGCCACACCCGGCACCCCGGGATACGAGACGGGCATGGACGGCGGGTATTTTGACGGCATGAACCCGAGGGGCAGTTTCCGGGTCGGACGGGACCGGAGGAGCTGGCTTTTTTCACCAAACTTTTCGCCTGCTGTTACGGTTGAGCAGGGCGGGACGGAGCAGGATGCTGATGAGGCTGCTGGCAAGGCGCGGAGGAAGTGCTGCTAGAGGAGTAGGTACGTGACGGCATGAGACTCTGGAATATGGGCCTCTTCCGTCTTCGAGCCTACCCTTCTCCTGCTACCTTGTCCTGAGGATGGAGGGCTGAAATGCGGAGATGACTGGCATTTGTTTTGCGTTTAGGCACGACATGAGCGGATGGTACGAACGGACTGGAATGACTGACAGGAATATCCGAAGACGACGACGACGACGACGACGACGATACGCATGGTTTACTTGGGGCATTTCCTGCACCATGGTTCAGTCATATGCCTGGCTCGGAAGTAGATTCGAGGCAGCAGTAGCAGCAGCAGCGAGACGCATCATCCGGACTGGCACCGAGCGTACTTTTGATTGCAATACTCCGACGAACACGACACGTTTTTTAATCTCTGGGAGGGAACTGCAAGCATGGTGCGAGGGCGTTTTTTTGTCTTTTTTTTGGTTATTGCTTAATGGGGCACTCATCAGTTGGCGGGGTGATTCGAAGGCGACGCACAGTGATCTCGACGCCATCATCGGCGAGGATGAGGGCCGCGTAGGAAGAGGCGAGCTCGGCGTTCGACATTGTGACTGGTTTGGGCGTTTGCGACTGGAGG
>NW_019173276.1:0-3820 GCF_001831195.1 Colletotrichum orchidophilum | reverse complement strand
TTTTTTGACGATTTTCCTGGAGAATCGACTAGGCCGTTGGACCTCCTTTCGCATAGGAAGGAGACAGGACCTTTTCTTTTGCGCAACAGAGACGGCGAGAGAGACAGAAGAGCATTGTTCTCCTTTCACCATCCCTGACGACGAGAGAGATTCAGTTTTTTGGTTGGCCAGGCTCCATGAGAGCCACCCACTGATACCCATCAAAATGGACCACCGCCGTTCATGGGCGCGGTGGACGATGTCCGCATGTGCCCATCTCCCCCCCTTCTCCTACCCTGGCGGAAGGGAAGCCCTGAAAGAAGCAGAGCAAGGTTGCCGGCATCAATGACATGTGAGGTCCAGTGTGTTAGTGTTGGTGGGTAGGTAGGCGTTGAAGGGAGGTTGATGGAGGGGGGGAGCTTGTTACGCAGGGACTGCCATTGACTTTGAGAGTCCACCGACTTTACATGTGCGGTCATGGAGATAGCCGCAAGCGAAGCTGAGTGGGAAACCGTCAAAAGGGGGCCCGGGCCCTAGAGGCTAGGGCCTAGAGAAGGGCAGGCAATTTTGGGGCCGCGCGAGACTTGTCTGACTGTCTAACTGACTTGGCGCAGCGCGTCGGATGACTGACTGAGCGGAGAGTGAGAGCGCGAGACTTACCCTCTCTCCCCTTGTGCCAACACGGAGCGAGCGCGAGCGCAGGCAAGGGACACCTTTTTTGGTGGACGAGCGGGAACCAGTGTCAGTTGGTGTCGCTGCCAAAGTCAGTCGGTGTTGTGCAGTCCGCTCTGTCAGCGGTTGATGGGTTTCCTGTCATGTCCCTCGCGTCCGCGGTGCGGTGCTCTGCATCCCGCTTATTGCCCAATACTATACGGATACACAGGTACTTGGCTTCTCACTTGTTGCTCTGCCTCGTAAGCGGCATGTAGCGATATTGCTGTGTGGGCACATGAACATACCGGCAACTGGGGCCTGCATGTCTACCTAGTCTTGCACCCTATCCTGGACCAACTCAACTCAATCCATCATCTTAGAACGGTCAGATAGGCAGAAAGAGAGGGAGCGAGACAGAGAGAGACACAGGCAGATACATGTCTCGGGGCCGCTTTACCGGGCAGCAAGAGGACTGAAGTGGTTCCCCTGGTACAACTGAACTCAACTCAACTCTCGTCACCTCTCACCCACCACCCTCTTTTCCCTACATACATTCACTTTCCGCCCAGATGCCCCGTGCGCTGGAGAGAGAGAGAGAATAACGAACCGACCTATCAGGCTTTCAGCCAGAGCTATGCCGATTGCGAAAGCCTTTTCCTTTTCCCTCCCTCACCCCTGGCGGCGCGGGGGCCCTGGCGCGGCGCGGCGTCCTCCTTTCATACTCTATCTCTATCTCCCTTTCTCTTTTTCACAAGTGACAATAGAGAGACACAGACGTAAATAGAGTCTTTTCCTACTGTAGTCAAGCCAAGCGGGCGGGAGAACGAGTACGACGGGCCTAGATTTCGTCAGATTGGACTAGAGACACACACAAGAAAGAAAAGTAAGCAGCGATCACTTTCTTGTCTGCTCTCTCTCTCTCTCTCTTGCGCCGCCTGGCGGGAGGAGGCTAGTTCCATGTCCGGCCAATCGGCGATCCACAAAGATCCCCTGGGGCACCCCCGGTCGGTACTTCCGCACACTTTCTCTCCCCTCCCCCCTTCTCTCAAGTTCCCTCTTGCTGCCCCCCTTTGCGGTATGTATCCGTACACTTTCCTTCGACTTGGACTTCCCCTCCTAGAACAGGGACAGGAACGGGAACATACTGTACGTATACACTAACCACACGAGCAGGAAGGGACTGGGCTCCTTGTCCTAGTTCGTAGTTATCACCTACGAATAGTAGAACCTGGACCGGGACCTGGACCTGCGTCTAGTTTCGTCATCTCAGTCCCGTCGTTGCCTGCTGATGGTAAAAGTATCGTTCCGACGAGGTTTTGTGATCCTGGTTACAAGCCCCAGCACTAACAAGGCCACGCCAGGAACCGCCAGGAACCATCAGCATTACCACATGATGACTTACTGTCGGATACGTAGATACTGACTGACTGACGCTTAGCCGCTGCGCATGGCAGCGAGAAAAGATCGAGACACTGGCCTCATTCAGTTCATATCCACCAAGAGCGCCCAGCACCTTCTCCACAGCCATGCTTCATCCCACCTCACCACACCACACTGTACAAAGTATATGACGGCGGCGCCTGAGAGCCCCCAGGTGACTAATGGATTGCAAGGAGTGCGACGGTTAGCAGCCTCTCGATGCCTAACTGGTATAGCACATGCCCGAGTTCCGTCTGGCGAGAGTGGACTTTTCTGCAGTTGATTGCTCTTGATTAAAAAATGAATCAATAAAGAAGTAAAAATAAAAAAAAAGCCCACATCGCTGGGTTCCATGCCACATCTGCAACTCACTGTCAAATCACACGCGTTGCACAGTATACAAGAATCATGGCCCGAGGAAAGAAAATGGCAACAACACAACACGACACGAGCCGTCCTGGTTGTTGTTATTGTTGTCGTCCCCCAGCTTACGGATACATAGGTGGGCATGGTAAACCGCAGGTCCCCTGGCTTGAACCAACTAAACTTCACCACCCCATTGCAAGTCAGAGACAAGAAAAGACAACCCAATGGCAAGACAAGCATCGGGAAGGTATGGTACCTTGCCTTGTTTGACTTACTTTCTTGCTAGGCTCTTTTCTGTTCCTGCATCCTCGTGCCCCCTTCACTCGTCTTTCCACCCACTAAGGTAATCCCAGACCCGTTGTCGTTGTCTCTCATTTCTCTCTCGCTGTCTACAGTGTATGTGGCCTTGCGTCTGTATGTGCGTGTGTGTGTGTGTGTCTCTCTCTCTCTCTCTCTTCCCTCAGTGCCGCGGTGTGCGTGTGCGTGTGCGGTGCGCGTGTGCGCGGGCGCCGCTGTCTCTCGCCCTCTCTTCTCCTCTCCTTCCCCTTTTGCTCCTAGTCCACGTCCAGTATGTCCACGACCTGGCCTAGTCCTCGTCTTCTTTCTCTCTCCTCCTCCTCCACAAATCCCATCCACATGCATCCACACTCATCCACTCACACACCCCTGTTCCGCCATCGTCCACGACCCAATCCTGGGAACATATCCACTTACACAGTCCCAATCAAGTCCCCAGTTCCAAGGTCTCCGTCTCCATCCCACCACCACCACCACCACTACGGTACTACATACTACCACTTCCTCCTCTCAGTCTGGCTGCTAGCCCACTTTTGCATTGCCTCTTGTCTTCCACTCACGCTACCCTGCCTGGCCTAACTGGGCCTGGTGCTGGGTTCGTGGTGGTAGTGGGTGGACGTGGTCTTTCTCTGTCTCTCTCTCACTCTCTCCTCCTCTTCCCGCCAGTCCAGTCCAGGTACCGCAGCAAGGTACCGGGCCCTGCTTCCTCGCTCGTCCTCACTCCTCCCCACCCAGCTTCACACCCCCCCTCCCCTTTCCTTTTTTCTTAAACACCTCCCCCCCCTCGTCCATCTACTTGCATCTTGCTCTCTGCCCTCCTTTCGCTCGCTCGCTCTCCTCAACCCGCCGTGGTCCAGTCACCAGTCAGTCCAAGTAAGTCGGGTCCTCTGTGTTCTCCTCCTCCTCCTTCACCCATCCGCTGCCACTCTTTGGTTCACTCCCACTCCCACGCCCACGCCTGCCCGACGCCCAGCGCGCTGCTACCATACCTTAGTACTGCCGCTGCCGCTGCTATTACTCCCACTCCCAGGTCCAATCCCGCGCCAGACCAGACCAGACCAGACTCCTCTCCCACCTCGTCTTGCTTCTCCTGCTCCTCCTCCCC
>NW_019173275.1:0-4090 GCF_001831195.1 Colletotrichum orchidophilum | reverse complement strand
ACAGACACACCTACATGAAGAGGAGCTATGCGTTGGAGGCGTGACAGTGGCCAGGGGGCTTGCTATTATGGTATTTTGAAGAAAATAGGCAAAGTGCCGCAACGCATACCGCGGCATTGAATGCAAGGAAGGACTTGTTAGCCAGCCATCTCAGACGCCAATGAGAGGTATTTGACAGGCCACGGGCCGTCGGTGGTAAGATAAGGAGATGATATTCCCGCCCTTATCTATACCTATGGCGGCACCCTCGGCAGCACTCGCTCTCCATTGCCAGCTATGGTGATAACCTCTTCTCAGACGAGTCAGATAGACGGCTCGAAACCCTTAGAAAGCTCACCACGATGCTTGTCGAGTTCTCATAGACAAGCCACACCGATGCTGTGGGAGTACTTTTCCAACGCTGTCTGTTCAAATTTGGAAAGCCCTAGGTCCCTTACCGACTCTCAGGGGTCGCAATCCCAAGATCGGACCCCTGGACCACCCTCTCACCACCAGAATTTTCACTACAACAGCTGCCCGCAGAGAAGTCCTTTTGAGACGAGCTACGAGTTTTATGATAGCATTCATGACGATAGCGACGCTACGCCCACTTGGTGCTCCGGCGTGAAATCGCAACGGTAGACACCGTTAGATGATTCATAAAGTGAAGGAGATAGCTGTTCCTTTTACGGAAGCGATAAGGAATATCTGCTATCTATCACACCGTTTCAGGTTGTTGTGTCTATGAATGGGGATCAGATGAGCTTTAAATGCTTCTTTGAGCATGATGGCAGAGACGGTCCTGTCGATGTGAAATTCTCTCTACCGACTCGCAAGGAATATGTCAGCATTAAACTGAGCATGATAGTCGAGCGAAAAGAACCTTTGTCACGAAGCACCAGCTACTACAGCTGGAAATCGAGAGGGGCCAAGCGAGCTTACCAAGTCCAGCCACGATGAGATAAAGAGAGAAATATCAGCACCAGGAGAGACGGAGGCCGCCCATAGCAAGAACAGAGGCCGCTACCCATGGGAACAAGATGGCGCAATACGTATGTTTGCTGGGTTGTCCGAGGTTCGTTGATTAGCCGCACCTCTTGACCGCGAGGATGGATCCTTTCCAACGTTCACTCCCTGCATGACAGGTATGGCTCCAGGGGCCGATACCTTGGACCAAGAAGTCGGACAGACAGTCTCTCCGAGCCCAAAAGTACATAAATGGCAACTTTTTCCCTTACAGCTGCCAACTCTCATTCTCGTTCCTCATCCACACATGCTTCGGAATAATGACATTCTACAAGTCGACTCCGGCAAGCTGCTCAGTTCCCGAAGATGATGCTATCGTTATTAGCAGTGACGACGACTCAGAAGAAGACACAGACGAAAAATCCGACTTCGATCGCGACGACAGCCGGGCTAGCGGTGGGAAAGCCAACGACGACGAAGGCACTGAGGGTGCCGATACTGAGGACATCGACGACAGCAAAGATAGCACCAGCAATGACGGTGCTATTGGGGCCGTTGCCACTGATTCTATCGCCGATGGCTTTGCTGATACCGACGACGATGCCTCTGTGGCTGGGACAGCCAGCAACCGCGGAAGAGAAGGTGGCCCAACTGATGCTGCCGGCACCGCTATTGAGGAGCGTATGAAGTTGATGGTCCAGGAAATATCTGCGATTCGCGCTACGCTCGCCCGAATTGAAGCCAAGTTGCCTCAGAACGCTGTCCCTGCTGAGGTGAATCACACATCCACCGCAACAATTTCTCGTGGCAAACGCAGGCGTACCAGTCCAGCAAGCGAGGTCCCAAAGAGGCAGAGGAATGCACGGGGGTAAAACGATGGGTTTAAGAGTCCAACGACACACCGAAAGCTTAAGAATTATACATGAAATAGATGGTCCTTACTTATTTCGCTGGCAATCAAAAATAAAGCGCACTACTAAACGAATGCGTACCTGTATGAGAAAAATTACTTAATATAGTAAGTAGTTCACGAACTCCCTACGCTAGTCGAGATGAGTCTTAAGAATATACGCAATTGAGGGCTCTTACGGTTCGAACTTCTTTATATTAACTTCTGGGCCTCGCAAAGGCCCCTTTCCGAATTAGCGTAGATCATAGGCTTTTAAATTAAAAAGAAGCTAACGTAGGTATTCGGAATTTTACGAGGCTGGCCGACGGTAATTAGATTTTCCGACGTAGCTCCTGCTACTAATTCGGTAAAGATAAGGTCGATATAATTACTCCCAACTACTTCCTTATTATTAACTACTTAAGAGCCGTCGACAGTGCTGAGACTCTGCGTGTTGATAACGGCCGCAATTTCACCACTTGGAGACAAATCTTTGAGCTCCACAGCCAACGGTGTTGCGTCACTAGGGACCTGCTGTAAAGCGTGGCAGATTGTAGAAAGGTATGAATTGACGGCCTGGAGTAACCGCTTTGCTTGCTGAACGGCAGCAAACGGCACATTCGTATTCGCGGCCTTTTGGGACCGGGCGTCTTCATCATACAGAAGCCAACGCAGGCTGTGATCACTGTTGGATGAGTTAAGCAGTCGATGATATATCCGACCCGAGACAACGACGTCAGCTGGCACGCCAAAATGGAAAAACCCTTCGGAAGCTCCAATCGCAGAGAAAGCGAAAAGGTAATTCAAGCGGCGGCTGATAGCTGATAGTGGCAAGGTCGTGGTGTCAATCCAACTTTGAAAGTGCGGTGGGTACGGTCGGAGCTTAGAGGCCATTCGACTGCCGTTTACACAACACCAGCCTGATTTCTCAGTGGACAAAAGGACAGCTGAGCAGAAGTTGCAGCAGCCGGTCCAGGCTTGGCGGAATGGTCGCACGCGAAGACGCCTCAGCTGAGGCCACCAATAATCATGTTCAGATGTATGCGACACAGAGCTTGGAATGTTGGAGAGCATCGTCTCTTCATTTGCAGGAGGTAACGGCAAAGGCAAAGTGTCCGAAGCTGGACTACAACGAATTCGGGGACTTCTTGACCTGGATCTTCGGGGATGAGTCTAAGAAAACCTCAGCATACTGTACAGTGTCTTCGTATATGTAGAGGGCTCGACGAAAGAAAGGAAAAAGGAAAGTTACCTCGACTGGTGGGTTTTCAGTTTTCGAGGCAGCGCTAAGGATGCCGCGGTTGTTCTGTAGGCGCTGGGTTGTGTCGGCGGCTGAAGGCTGACTACGACGCATAGCGAGGCGAATTCGACAATCATCACATGTCCGGAACAGCGCTGAAGTCCATGGTCTTCGGCAGGTCGAGCAAGTTGAGGGGCCTTCTATGGTCGAAGAAGCAGTGAGACGATTGCGACGGCGAGCGGTGGATTGGATTTTGCGGCAATGGTGGCATGTCCGATGAATAGCGGATATGGTCGCTTGCATTCAGTGCACTGAGATTAGGGTGGATCAGGAGGCAGTTCAACTTGCTGAACCTGAGAAATGGATTGAGAAATCGGCGGGGAAATTGGCGTCGGCGCAGATTGAGCAGGGGAATTCTGTGCATTCAGTGAACCAGGACCGGACAGTTGGGAGTGCTTCTTCCGAATCTTGCGAGCAGCATCTTTTGCCCCGCAATCGGAGCAAGTCCGGTAAGAACCCGAAATTCCAGAACTCCAAGGTCGTTGGCACCGAGTACATATAGAGGAAGGGGTGTCTGGCATGAGAAGAGCTCAGCGACATCAGATGGTTGCGAAGTGGTAAAGTGGTAAAAGACGGTAACGACGCAAAGTAGTTAAGCTGACAAAGAATAATAAGCTTGAAATACAAAGTTGAGAGGGATGGCAGAAATCGCGGTAGGCGACACGTGAAAGGGCTGAGAGGGGATAAATATGGGGCGATGGAAAGTTCCGTCTGACATGCTGCGGCCAAAAGCGACATCTGCCTAACATGTTTAAGATTTAAGATCAATCAAGCGACATTTCCTTACGACGGTGGTATGAAAATATCACGTCTAATAGGCCAAGGCCTTAGTAAACCTGCTGCACCCAAAGAAATAAGTCTACTGCAGTACCGTCTGTAGGGCTATCTTCTCCGACTACAGCAATACATGCACGCGTAGACGAGCCTCTGTCACATTTTATCATGAGAGGCGACTC
>NW_019173274.1:0-4296 GCF_001831195.1 Colletotrichum orchidophilum | reverse complement strand
CTTCTTTATTTGTCACAGAATTTCCATTAATCATGTCAGCTGAAAAAGTTCCAACCTTCGCGGCTGGCAGAGAGCCCAAGATCATCCACCTCTTGAACCATCTTGCCGATGTGCTGATCTTCCAGGCCAAAGACTCCAGTGTCGCTAAGATACCGACTAGTCCGTCGTTGGAGGCTGTTATCGCCATCGTTGTTGATGCAAGCCTTCCACATTGAGGGTGGCAAAACAAGCATTGAATGATGTATCTGAAATGTCGGGTCCATAGCCTCGTAGTACCTTGAGGCCCAATGGTCCCGTAAAAAGGTTGTTTCGCAGCGCTTGAGCTTTCATTAGTGCATTTAACCGATCCTATTTCGAGTCACATGCACATAATGTTCGCCACCTCTGGACTACATATGAATTCTACTCAGCCCACCTCTCCTGTGACAACGCAGGTGGCGATCCTACCTCTCCTCGACTAAACTCCCCGGCTACGAGAAGTGAGTCTTTACCTAAAGAATGTCGCTCAAGGCGGTGCTGACGTTGCAGAACGGAATTGAATCGTAAACATGCCTGGCTGCCAGTACTTTGCAGAAGGCGTGACATCTGAGGGCTGGATCTGCACAAGATGCAAAATTCAATCGACCTCAGCCAAAGACATTACGATCCATCAACAGTATCGCTAATTTCTTATTTGGTCTGGAGCCTAGCCGAAAACTCCGTGAAGGCTGGTAGTTGATGTCGAAGGAGATCTACACCGAACCCCAGCTTTCAAGACCATCGAAAAACAATCCTAATTACTAGTTGCGCCCATGTTGTTGTTGTTGTTGTTGTTGTTGTATTCAACGCCATGGCAGCAAGGGCGCAGTCACCCTTGCGGCAGACCTCCCGAAGGGTATGTGGCGTGGAGGGCCGTAAGCCGCCACTATCTACTCTACCGTATATAGTCCTATTTTCCCGTCCTTTAAGTCTAGCTATTTGGTTACTATGCGTTTTGTTCATCTTTAATTCCCGCTAGTGCCCCAGATCTATTCCTGTCTCTTATTACTTATACTAAGAAGTATTTTTTAAGTCGGACTCTTGCCTGCGTTAGAGTATTAGTTTCGCGGGCAGACCTTCTGGAAGAAGTCCGTCACGCGGAGAAAGGTCTCGAAGCCTTGTGCGTCGGTGATGAGTCCCCGGAAGTATCGCTCGAGGTAGCCCATCGGCTCTATGGGCTCGGGCGAACCGGGACGGTGCAAGGTTGGCCACCGTTACCTCCTCGTCAGCGTCAATCGGCAGTAGACCAAGTGGTCTACGTCCTTTGCTTTTCCGCAGGAGCATGTCGTTAGAGCGTCGTCATAACTAAATCGTTGGTGATAATGCTCAAAGTCTCCGTGACCCGACCGTGCTGCCAGCAGATGATGCAGCGTGGCTCGCCGTGGGGCCAATTCGGGAGGGCGTAAGAGAGTCGCCTCAAGCCCAAGCTCTGCATAGCGTAGTCTCCGCTCCTCCTTCCACCATCGTCTGTGGTGGCCTGGCAGCTTTTCCCTGGCGAGCCGCTTAATGCCCGCCAGGGTTGCCTTTTGGATTATCCGGGCCGGTAGTGTCGTGCCTTCTTTCGCCAACCGGTCCGCCGCCTCGTTCCCTGCGATGCCCCGGTGTCCCGGGGCCCAGTGCGTCCGTATGTCGACGATCTTGGCCGCCGCTTGAATTTCGAGAAACGACTCCTGCGACGAGTCCGGCACCTTGCCGCGGATGTCTTGGATGACGCTGGTGTTGTCGATACATAGGTGGACTGGCTGACCTTGGTGAGTGAGCAGAGCCCGACGTAGACCGGCCCTCGCTCCTTCCACCTCAGCGTCGAACACTTCTGCCAGCCCCAGTCGGCCGCAGCCCTGTGCTACAGATTTGGCGTCTCGATAAATGACGAAGCCGTATCCTACAGCTCCGTTCGTCGCCCTGGAGCCGTCCGAGAAGAAGATCATGTGGCTTTGTGGTACTGTTTTGATCCAGGCCTCCAACGCTTTTGCTGCTTCTTGCTTTGACTGTGTCACTATCTGGTCCTGCGATCATGGGAGATACTGCAATGGTTGAAACAGAGGCCTCGCGCAGCTCGGTAAAAGCTCCGCCGTTCTTTGTAGTCTCGTCTGTTGCGATCCCTGTTGTGAGAGTCGTGGGACTGCGGGATGTCGGTGGTCGACCTTCTGAAGGCGGACTGCAGTACGTAGGCGGACGCCCTCAAGAGCGACCTTGGCAGACGGTAAGCCGGCGTCTTGAAGTAGGCTGCTGCTTGGCGTTGTTTTCCAGACGAGTAAAAGAGCCCTTGCTCCCTTGCTGCCGCTGTAATAGCTTTCTCGATCTTGATCACAAGCCCCTTCTGGCCTGTGTTGACGATTCGTGCTTGGAGAGGCCGGCTTGTGTCCGTTCTCACTCGACGTCTCAGAGCTGGCTTTGTTGTGCCTGCGTACCAGGTCTCGGCACCAAATAGCGCGATCGGCAGTACGCAGGAGACGACGGCTTTGCGCACGGCGGCCGAGGTGAGCCCCCTCTTCGTGTTCATTAGGTGCTTGAGATGTTGAGCTGCCTTCTTTGCCGCAGCAACCTTTGCGTTGACGTGGTGCCGGAAGGACAGTCTCTTATCGAACCAGACACCCAGCCAGCGTACCGGCTTCGTCGAGGCATTGACTACCGAGTCCACCGCCATGACATCTGGCAGCTCCGCCGCCTGATCATGTTTCCTGGTGAAGTGGATGGCTTCGCATTTGCTTGGATCGAAAGCGACCTTATTCTCCAAGCCCCATCTGAGAATATCGGCTACACTCCCGCTGAGTACCGCCACGTTGCTCTCGAGGGACGGACTGATCGCCAGAATGGCTATATCGTCCGCATACCCGAATCATGTGGCCAGCCCTGCTGCTGTAGTCTGACGACGAGTCGATTCAGGAGGACGGAGTCGAAAGCTCCTTTGACGTCCATAGTCAGGAGTGTGGCTGTGAGCCCCTTGAGGAGAGCCATCTCGATGTCGTGCGTGAGGCAGGTCGTCAGATCCACCGCCGACCTACCTGGGAGAGCCCCGATCTGCTGTGGGCTGACAACACCCTCAAGAATCGCCAGGTGGGACATTCTCCTAGCCACCAGTCTCTCGAGTCCTTTGCCTAAGCATGAGAGCAGCGCAATCGGCCGCCAGGACCCAGGCTTGGAGGCATCTCTCCCCGCCTACTGGATCACAACCACCTCCGCCTTACGAAAAGGCTGAGGAAAGTAACCCGTCCTCACACAAGACTGGAACAGCAGCCTGACTGTCTCGGCCGCGGCGTCCCTGCAGGCTTGAAGGAGGCGTGTCGTGATCCCGTCCACGCCAGGAGTTGTTGTCTTTGTTAGGGTGGCCGCTTTGACTTCTTCTTTGCTATGGTCTCCTGCCAGGGTATCACTCATCTTGAGACAGCCAGTACGTCGAACGGGTCTCCGGGCAGGTCGTCTACAGCACTGAACCTGTCCAGGAGGGCCTTCTGGGGTGCCTCGGTCTTCTCATACGTATCCTCAATCTCCTGGCCATCCACCTCCAGCGGGGGTGCTTTTGTCAGTGGGCTCGCCTTTTGCCATCCCATGATCTTGTCAAGGTCCCGATCTGAGGCGATGTTCTCGATCTTGGCGGTCCAGTATGCTCGCTTGGCCTTTCTGACGGTGGTCAGGAAAACCCTTCGTGCTTCCAGCAGAGAGATGCGTGAGTCCTGCTCCGCCTCGTGGGACTGTTGACTGCTGGCCTCGCGGTACGCCTTGTGGACTACTGCGCACTCTTCCGTCCACCATGGCGCTCCTTTCCCGTGTTTGCCCCGTTTCTTACCTACCGTGCGGATGGCCCGGGTGATGAGACTGACTTTGTGATTTGCTTGCTCATCAAGCTCCGCCGCGGTAGGCCAGTCCCCCATTTTCGGGAGCACTAAGACCTCTTCCCGAATCAAGTCCTTTAGCCGGGGTAATGCTGAGTCCGGCACTGAAAGTAGCTCTGAGGAGGTCCTATATCGTATCGTGATGCGGTCAGACATTGGGATGACGGCGACAATCGCCTCATGATCGGCCCCCGGGTGTAAGCCTGGGCTGATATGGGCTTGTGCGAGTAGGATATTAGAGAAAGTGAGGTCGAGGACATGTCCGCCATCCTGGTTGCACTGCCAATTTCGCCGATGAAGGAGAGACTGTGGTCGTCTGCCCAGCCTGCGATGTCGTCTCCCTGATTCCCATTCCTTACACCGGGCTCCCAAGAGGAGTGGTGAGCGTTGAAGTCGCCCGCGATCAAGGTTCGTTCGGGAGGTTTGTAGCTCAGTAGTGTCCTCG